>NC_061524.1:4730000-4760000 GCF_022379125.1 Scophthalmus maximus | reverse complement strand
CACGCCATGAGCCTCAGTACACACACAAGACTCAGTCCCGCCCAACTGTAAAGCTCACGGATCGTTTGTTCCAGAAACCCTTTAGCAAAGGGGCCACGGCGACTGACTGGCTTGCTGACTGACTGGCTGGCTGACTGACTGGCTGGCTGGCTGGCTGGCTGGCTGGCTGACTGGCTGGCTGACTGACTGACTGACTGCCGCCCTAGCGTTCTGTTCTGTGCCCCGTAGAGATGAACAACGCGCATATCATCGATTATCAAAAGCGGAGGGAAGCCGGTGACGCTGTACATTGTCTAATCCACTTTGTAGCAGCGGCTTTAACAACACACTTTTCACCCCGTTGGCCTCGCCAGCTGACTCGACCCATCCGATTCCCATGGGCCACGGAGCGCCGCGAGACTTCCCCTAAATCAACAAAAAGACTGAAAAATGACTCCTTAATGAATAAAAAAGCCCAATCACATCTGCTCTTCTCAATCAAGAGATCTGACGACAGAAACAGTTCGTGAGGGCGCTCCTTTGCCAATTTTCTGTGCATATATCAAGGTTTTTTTTTGTTTTTTCAAAAAGAAGAGATGTGGTGAATTATTCATGGTACAAGCTCCTAGTTGGTTTACCATAGTCCAACGCCATGAAAGACTGACTCTTCCCTTCTGTTTGGCGCCTTTCAGCACGAAGACGTGAGGCGTATCATTTTGCGCAGACCTCTCTGAAACTCTCATCCCGCGACTTGCTTCATTTTCGAGTCTCTCAAAACATTTTTTTTGCTCTCTGCTCTGTTTTGTCATTTTGCGTCGGAGCAGCCCCGAATCACAGGAAATTAGGTTAGGAGTGCTTTTTCTTTTTTTTCTTCCTGTTGTTGTTTTGTTCGCCCCGCACTCCCCACTTTTCTCCTTCTTTAATCCCCCCTTTTCTCCCAGAGCCAGCTTTGTTGCCGGGTCCCTGCTCCCTAATGAAGTCAAAGGGATGTCAGTCGATTGCCACCTACACGGAAAGGAATTTGGAAATGGCGTAGATCTCACGGGTGCAGCGTGAGCTCGCGCACGCACGCACACACACACACACACACACACGCACACGCACACAGAGGATGAAACTTCCACCGAATGAGCGAGAAACTTGTGAAAGTGGAAGCCCGCCGCATGAGACACAACAGGCGTGGGGTTCGGAACGCTTGTGTTAAAGTCTGCTCATGCTCAGGGTCCGGGGCATTTGTTGTTAGCATAACAATGTGCTCGCCTCCCCAAATATTTAAGGTAATCTCATACACTTCTGGCAGGAGCAGTACTAGACTTCCAGTAAACTGTGTGTTCTGGTGTGTGTGTGTGTGTGTGTGTGTGTGTGTGTGTGTGTGTGTGTGTGTGTGTGTGTGTGTGTGTGTGTGTGTGTGTGTGTGTGTGTGTGTGTGTGTGTGTGTGTGTGTGTGTGTGTGTGTGTGTGTGTGTGTGTGTTTCTGTTTAAGACAGTTTGGTATGATACTCTGATGCCCTTCTAGCCAAAAAGGCCCCCGGATTAGCCGTCAGGCATTCCTGATGGGCAGCTCAGTTTCCACAGAGATTTGACCTGGGAACAGCGCGGGGAGCAGACCCGGCCGAGTCAAGGCTGTCCCCTTTTCTTTCTTTTTTCTTTTTTTGTTTTGTTACCTCAACAGCCACATGCAGGTTAATAACCGTGAATAATATTGTTTTCGGTAACTCTCGGCTTGTCGCGATTTGTGTGCGCCGGTAAACGGAACGGGACCCGGAGCGTCCTGATAACAGAAAAGTGCCCTACAAAGTCAATTGTTGCACACTCACGAGTTGTTCACTTGCGATCCGTCGCCTTCTCGCCGGCGTCCCCGTGCCGCGTGGCCAACCCGCGACCATCTGGCCACACGGCAAGCTCACTGAAAAATACCATTGGCAGCAGATGATTTTCCCTCCCCCCCTCCCGTTTCGTGGTTTGCCCGTTTTTTGGAAAAAAGCTAACGCGGGATGTCGGGCCCCTTTTTAATGCGAGGCCTGGGGAGCGCAGCCTTAAACAGAAAATATACGCGCCGACAACACCGACGTGTTGATGGCGAAGGGAAGGCGGCGGGGCCGAGAGGATGGAGTGGCACGCGTTGGGGCGGTCATTCAAAAAGCTCAACAGAAAGTGTGCAAAATCAAGATCACAGGGGAATTTAGTCCGTGTTTTTAAGGACGAATGCGTCGATTTTTTTCGAGCCAAAGCCAAATTAACACCGGAGCAGTGAGGGGAAGAGACGGAGGGAGGGAGGGAGGGAGGGAGGGAGGGAGAATAGAAGAGAGACCTGGTTTTGCTGAGGAGGCGAGATCAAGAGAAGGGAGAACGGCAAGCGAGATAAGAGACATTTGGAGACAAGTGGAGCATCTCTGGCAAAAGAGTGACTCAGGCTCGTTCTCTCTCTCTCTTTCCCATTTCTTATTTTCCTCCCCGCCTCATGTTGCCGCTGACACACCGCGATGGGGCTTTGCACGGTTTACGAGTTCCAAAAATAAGAATTAGGGGGAAGCCGTGACCTTTTTTAGAAAAGTTCTCTCTCTCTCTCGCTCTTTTTTTGTTGTTGTTGTAAACATCTCGGCGAGTTACTGCTCCGGCAGATGAGATAAAAAATGTCTTCATGACGGGTTCGCTTTTCCCGTGAATGTCAAAAGTTCAGTCGGAGCGGCAGACGTGCGTCTCGTCCAACTGACCTTGATCGTGGCGCCGGGCGAGCGGCACACTCTCACTCGCCTTGTCTTCAGGTTCCTCAAACACACAAAAGAAAAAGGGGAGGGAACCAGAATCATTACACACAGCTCAGCTGGTGGGTGGCTGGAGTCTAGTAACTTTTGAAATATTGGAAATATATTGAGCAGACATATTTTTATATACACAGCTGTAATTGGCAAACTCTTGTTTTCGTAGCATCTCTATTGCATAATGGGGAAATGTTGAAATATGTTTGGGGTTTTTTTTTTTACCACCGGGCCAAGAATAGTTTTCCTCCGGGTTAGACATGGGACAGAGGGGGAGTGAAGAGGGGTCTCGGAGGATATTTTGGCTCTTATCTCTTCGTTAAAACCCCCTGGGACTCCAGATATCCATTTCCACGTCTCCTCCCCTGACTCCTCCGTCCCCCCTTTACTCCCGCTCCGTCGTTCTCTCCGTCCCCCCCTCTTGTTCTTGTCTGACGGGGTCAGAGAGGAAGACGGTCAGACAGGGAGGGGATGTTACTGATGCTCTGTTACTCACCCCCACACACACACACACACATCTGTACTAACACACACACACACACACACACACACACACACACACACACGGCCGAGCTTGCTCGTACAGGCCGAGCAAGCTCAGTGGCTCAAATGAGAACAAACGCACACGCTCTCGTCCGTGTACGGGTGAACTCGCTAACACGTAAGCACACGAGCTAAAATCTCGACTCGAATGGACACACAGGACATAACAGACGTGCATGCACACACCAACGCATGCACACTCACACACTGGGATTGATAAGACACACAGGAGAGAGAGAGAGAGAAGGGAAAACACACACACACACACACACACACACACACACACACACACACACACACACACACACACACACACACACACACACACACACACACACACACACACACACACACACACACACACACACACCCCCCCCCCTCCTGGCACCCACATGCTCAGAGCCCAGCTGAGAGCAGCGAGCAGGGTGGAAACTCTCATGAAAGGAGTTGTATATTTGGAGAAGACATATCATTAAGATAGGCGGAGGGAAGAGGGGAAGGGAGGGAAGGATGCGCAGAAACTTTCCATCTGCTCTTCTAAAAGAACATGTTATTGCTTTTCTCACTAAAAGGCCTCTCCCTCTCTCTCTCTCTCTCCCTCTCTCTCTCTCATCCCTCTGAACCTCGGCCAAAGGCCAGAATCGCCTCACAGACGATATTAAAAAAACACGGCGACTTGTTGCTAAGCGAGAAACTGAATCACAGTGTTTTGACTGATAGGAGCTAATTTGGTGGTTTTAGAAAAGGAGGAGGACAAAAACAGTTTCCCATGTTTCTGGCAGCTCTTCCCCGTAACTCGACCACTATGTTTAAAAAGAAAAAAATCGGGCATTTATATATATATATATATATATATTATACAGTATATATCACTTTTAACGTTGTGTTAGGGGGTTTAGAAGATGTTTTCAGATCCTTAACACCCAATTACAAGTGTGTATAATCACAGAAATGAACATCAAATCTCAAATGTACTCATTATCCAGCACAACGGCCCGTGTGAGTGTTACATGATTATTACATTTTGTATGATTTTTAGTCATTACATTTAGTGCATTAATGTACAAACACCGTTTTCCTACTGACGTTGGTGTTTAAGTATGACAACATGACACGCTGTTGGGATAGTTTAGTCTGTAACGAGCAGTGTGATGTTCAACAACCCCCCCCCCCCCCAAAATTGACCTCAAGTTCCTTTTATTGAGTAAATATACTCGGTTGCGTTTCACGTCTGGCACAATGGCCGTCGAGGAGACGCGAACCGTCTGCAGTGCGTGAGCCCGAGAGGCCAGGAGGACAGAGGCATCGAGACAGGGTGCATTTGTGCTGCGCTGTGGCCCCTGGCATGGCCGCAGCACCCATATATCACGAGGCACAAACTCCTGCCTCCACAGATCCGCGAGACGCAGAATGGACACATTGATCTCTTCATGTTCAATCAACTTTCTTTGTTGAGGAGAGAGAGACGTAAAAAAGCCGCCATTCACGTGATTGGCTGCAATGTGTCGGCAAGGACGGCGTCGGGACGAGTGTGTGTGTGTGTGTGTGTGTGTGCGTGCGCGCGGCGTCTATATGTCAAAGTGCTCATGTCATCACATGACACAAGCCCCGAAGAATGTTTTCTCACTTTCAACACACACAGGCAGACGAACGACGCCGCAGATTCGCTGCAGTCGCGTCAATTGCGATATTATCTGATCGGTCGGCAGTATGGAAGACACACTCGCATGCACGCCTCGCACACAAGTTATATGAATGGACGGATAGTTCACACACACGCACACACGCACGCACACACACACACACACACACACACACACACAGAAATGCTTGTTAAAAAAAAAAAAAAAGTGGACACAGGCCTCTGGCCAGAGGCAACAATGCAATAATAACTTAGCGCGTGAAATTAGCCTCCTTGTGTTCCCATTCACCACAACCAATCACATGGACGAGGGGAGGCTGGGAAATAAAGAAAAGAAAAAGAAGAAGTCTGTCTCCTCTCCCTCTCTCTCTCTCTCCGCTGGGTTGTTCCAGCATTAAACACAATCCTGCTCATTATGCGCTCCAAAAAAATACTGTAATGAAAATATGAAAACACTGGCGCCACACTGATTTTGCACGTCTGATTGACTATTAAGTGTTTGTGTGTTCTCGATAGACATACTGTATATATAGCAGAGACGCCGGATGAGTGGCGGCCATTGTCGGTCACCGTGACACGGCATGATAAATGAATAAAAATGTCAGGGTCCCTGTCATGAATGGCCCGTTTCATTATCGTTATAGTTATCATTCATATGTGTAAATTCTAGTCACTCAAAAAAAAAAGTGACGGACGCCGTCGCGGAATTTACACATTTACACGTTTTTAGCCTGTAAGTTTTCCTACTCGACTTTGCAGAAATAATAACCTGATTTCTTTTTTCCACCTTTGCATTTGTTGTTTGAAATTATACATCATATATGTGTTTGCTTTTTTTTAAATCACAGCTGTCGGTGGCAAAATGAACACTTTTATACATTTGGAACATTCAGCGATATTCATTCACCCATCTCTTCTTTCTTTCCTTAAATGTATACATATCATTTTGTATCATACCCAGTATCCTCCCCTCGCTCCTCCGCTCCTCTCCTCTTTTTACGGCCTGCCTCTGGTGTTCAGCAACAGTCCACGACTTGTCTCGGTCATGAACAGCACATTGTCCTCCGCGAACAAGACTCCGTGCATCTGTGATACCGGTCCCCCCCCCACACCCTCACACCCACACACACACACACCCACACACACACACACACACACACACACACACACACACACACTCCCCCAAGTTCACGTTTATCCAGTGTATTCGTTCTATATATTTAAACAGGTGGCTCGACTTTAACCGCTCTCAGCTGTGCTGCCGCTGGAGGAGGCGGGAAATGCAGTTCAGGAGTTAAACACTGGCATTGAGGTCGACTTAGTGTGTGTTATCCTTCCAACAATCGAGCGGTTGTTTATCGCATTCATGTGTCATATCTGTGAGTCTTTAACTCAATAACGGGCGTACGGTTTTCACGGAGTGTAATGTAATCTGTCTTGTATCAGTGCAACGAGACCTGATGTTTAAGTGGAAGTTTGGATTGATGCTTTCGGAAAAAAAATGTGACATTGCTCTACTTTTCCCAGGGGCAGATGTTAAAGAACTTAAAGACCCAAATTTTGATTAAATCACTCGCTTGGGGGGCGGCAACGTGTGATTTTGGGTCCTTTTTCAAAAAGCACGACAAGGCTTTAAGGTTTTTCCCACAATCTGCGTCCGTATGGAAACTCGACAGAGTCGTGTTATTGCAACACAGAACTGCAATAAGGACAAACGCAACCGGCAGTGACTAAAGCCGAGAGATTTTACATTCTCTTGTCTGTGTTGCATCGGGTTAACGTTACACATTCCCAGGTCGCCGATTACATATGCGGCGGGGTGAAAGGGAGGGGAGGGGGGAGCCGTCGACGCAAACATATTTGAGTAAGAGGCTGCCTAGCTACCAGAGCTGGTTCTCCACTTCACTCAACTTTCTAATTGGCTCGCCTTTTTGGCTGCCATTAATTACAATATTTCACATTCCGTTAATGATTGCAATGGGGGGGGGGGGCACGTCGACGTGCACGCACTCACACACATACTCACGGTATACACCCAGACAGACGTAGACGCACAGCACATACCGACACCTACGCACCAGTGAGCACGAGCACACGTCTTATTTTGAACCTTTCATCCATCATGGTTGTGTGTGTGTGTGTGTGTGTGTGTGTGTGTGTTTGTAACCTGTGCCCCGCAACATGTCTTTCTCTACTAAAAGGCGAGTCAAACCTGCTTTTTCAACAACAGGGAAGCTTCGTTAAACAATTTGTGGCCGGGCCTTTTTTACTCAAACGGTGTTGTCTCCCTCTCTCTCCTGCAGCATCCCTACCCGTCAGAAGAACAGAAGAAGCAGCTGGCGCAAGACACGGGCCTCACCATCCTACAAGTGAACAACTGGTAAGTCATTTCACCGTTTTTCATGCAGGAGATTTCAGAGGGTTTGACCCCCCCCAGGGCGATCCCAGTTCTTAATGATTGGAATTAATGCCTCCACTACATCACACACACACACACACACACACACACACACACACACACGTGCGCACGCATGCACGCAAGGACGCACGCACACACTCCCTCTCTACCCACACACACGCACCACTTACCGAATCATCCTCATCTAGATCAATCCATCTAAAGTGATATTGCCCGCAGTGATTTTCCAGACCAACAGCCCAACTCGGCCCAAACATGAGCATCCATGTTAATTACGAGTCAAAGTACATTCTGAATACGTCCAATAAAGAAACATCCAACATGCACAAGTGGAGACCAGAGTGATCACTGCGAAAAAGTGATAGCTCGGAGACTAATTATGGGATTTTACTTTTGTGGGGGTTGTCTTTTTTTTTTTTTTTGCAGCACCTTCAACAGTGATCAGCATTTGGCTTGATCAAGCTCTGAACATCTCGTTCACGTTCAACCTATTATCCTAAAAGTTGATATTTCTGACTTTGATTAAGTTACGTCCACGTTAAACTTTGATCGAGAAACAAAAGGCAGCCAATTAAAAGCAGAGCGCCTCTTGCAATAACTGTTAAGTCATTTTATTGAGTGTCCGCTGCCCATATACCCTTTTACACATTGTTATTTAGTACTTTTTCATAATGCATGAAGCGTGTGAAGTTGTCCTTGTTAGCAAAGGAGCCTATGGCTTGGAGGTGCACAGCCCACGGTTTCCAACCTGCCTTTTCGCAAATGAATGCTCCGCAAGGGGCCAAGTAGCCTGCTAATTGGGCACGAGCGTGACCGGGCCGGGCGCCATAAAAATGAGGTTTCTATCTAGCCGTTTCAACCTCAGGTAGCTCTGTAAGAAGGTAGAAGGGGGGGGGGCCCTATGTCCTTGTGCGGCTAGTCTTATCAGAGAGATGGCTATCAGAACATGCTTAGTGTTATTAGCCATGTCTAATTAAATGGGCTGGAGTCGGAGGAATCTGAGGTACGGGGCCCGGGCAGAGGGCGTTTGATCTGCGCGGCCCCCTCAAAAATAATCCTTGAAAGTATCACTCTAGTTGCTAGGTGCGGGCATGAAAGTGGAGACCGCAGGAAGGCAAAGAGCAGCAGAGGGAAAGGAGAGAGGGAGAGAGAGTTAAAGAGCCAGACGGAGTGAAAAAGAGATGAGGAGAAAGAGGGAGAGATAAGGGGAGAGGGAGGGAGAGAAAGAGATGAGACATGATAAAGCCCCATTACCAGCGGTCTAATGATGTTAACATTATTCCCAGCCATTGTTCAATCTGAGGCCTCAGAGACAGACAGACGTTAGATTAGGGTATGGTGTATCAGTCTATGGAGAATTCATTTTATACTGGGCCAAAAAACAATGCACACACACACACACAGACACACACACACACACGCAGAGAGAAAAAGGCCTCCTGACCAGAGGGAATCCTGTAGAGGTTATCAAATCACGTGACCTCTCTGAAATCCATCGGGGATCAATTCTTACAGCTGAGATAAAGCCAAGCTGTGTGTGTGTGTGTGTGTGTGTGTGTGTGTGTGTGTGAGTGAGTCAGACAGACAGTCACATGAAGAGTAGCTTGGTCACTTAAGGCTGACTGTGTGCTCTCATTCTGTTTGTTATTTTTATTGGTAGGGGGATAGCAACACACCCTGGAGGTGTGTGTCTGTGTGTGTGTGTGCGTGTGTGCGTGTGTGTGTACTTGTGCGAGACCAACACACACTGTGTAAATCGTGGGAGGTTAATCTTAGTTTGTGTAAGATGCGTGTATGTGTGTGTGTGAACGCACGCATGTGAGAGAGGAACTGGGGGTGGTTAATCTAAGGGGTATTAGCTGTTAAACCCTGCATGCTGGGATCCCGCTGCCCCCTCACATTTCGTTGTATACGTGTGTGTGTGTGTGCATGTGCGCTTGTCCACAGGCATATTTCCACGCATGGTTGTTTGAGCGAGCAGTACATTGTAGCATGGAAGAGTGATCGAGTGGGGAAAACAATGAAGTGAAAAGATGGGTTGATGGAGAGATATATGACAAAGAAATGGACCAAAAGGGGACAAAGGGGCCGGAGCCACGCAGAGGAGGAGTGATGGAGGAGGAAGAGGAAGAAATAAATATGATAGAGAGAAAGAGACGGAGGGAGGGAAAAGGAGAGAGAGGTTACGTTAGGGGAACTGCCATTTCGCAGGCGTGTTGTTGTGCTGATTGGGAAGCCCCGTCATTGGGTGTCTCCATAGCAACCCGTGGTGATGTTACCTCCTGACCCACTGATTTGTTGAAGTCAATTTCCCGAGCTGTGATTATGTTTGTCAGTGCTGTTGAAGAACACACACACACACACACATACACAAACATACACACACACACACACACACACACACACACTCGCTCGCTCACGCACATACACAAATGCATGCATGTCTAAATTCTCTCACAGTCGCACACGCACACTCACACACATTTTCTCATGCGTTCACTTGCACCAAATCAGGTCTACAACTGTGAAATCGAGCCAAAGGGGATGTAAGAAACCATAAAACACTTACTGGAAGTGTGTTTCACGGTCATACGCGGGCCATCGGAACTGAATTGAATTCACATCGAATGGCCGCAGATGAACCACGGGGTCATCCCGTGTTTGTTGTCCCGAGAGGGGGGGGGGGGGGGGGGGTGGAAACATGTGCAAACTGACGAATAAAATGCCTAGTGCAACCCTGTGACATGTTACAGCACAGAACATTATGAACACACTCCTCTCCTCTCTACCATGCACACACACACACAAACAGAGAGACACTCGATCTCTTCATTCACATGTGTGTAATGCGCTTTCCTTCACATATACATCTTCTCTCTCTCTCTCTCACACACACACACACACACACACACACACACACACACACACACACACACACACACACACACACACACACACACACACACACACACACACACACACACACACACACACACACACACACACACACACACACACACACACCATGGATGTGTTAACACATATGTCGTGTGTATTATTGATGAGCGAGCACGCGGTAGGGCTCAGCAGATTAAATAAAAATGCTAAAGGCCGGCAAGGGGCGCAGATCACTCATGAATTATTGGCAGAAATACGCTGCACCAGGGAATCTCAATTTGAATGGAAGGAGAGCGAGAGTGTGTGTGTGTGTGTGTGGGTGTGTCTGTGTGTGCGTGTGTGTGTGTGTGTGTGTGGTAGTACATGTTCACATTTGCACAGCTGTACCATATAGAGAATGTACACAAAATTCTGTCCACACCCAAATACAAACTGACACATCCTCACATAGAAGTCAGTATACATTACACACACACACACACACACACACACACACACACACACACACACACACACACACACACACACACACACACTCAGATAAATGCAAAGTCATACACTGTGTGTTCCAACACACCCATAAAGCAGACACACAGATAGGTCACCACTCGACGCAAACAAACGCTCAGGAGCTCACGCTCGCACATTCTACAGCCGTTGGAACATTGAACGCTCATTCTTTTTATTGAATGCACACATGCACAAGCGGGCGAAAGCCACCACGACGGATATATACTCATGAAATACATTGTGATATGAGCAGACAAAATCATGTCATGCTAATTGGACAGGGACCGACAATTATCCGACGCGATGCACCGCGGCGTTCTCAGCTAACAAGGGCCGGGAAAGTGAGAGACGGTAACGAGACCAGCTGCATTTTATCGTTTTGTCCCGTGAACCTTTTCATTTTTTTTTTTTATCCAATATCTTTGAGCCGTGAAACTTTGGCAGATGAGCTGCTCTCCCTCAAAGGTCTGATAACGAAAGAGCAGCGCCTGCAACAAAAAGTTTTCTCTCTGCTTAAAATAAAAACACATCGCAGGAATGTTTGCAGTGAAACTATGTTTCTTTTAGAAAGTAAGGATTTCCACCGAAAGAACGCTTTGAAAAGTATCTAAACTCTGGGGATTTCCATCGCTTTGCGCCCCAAAAACTTTTTTCCAGACCTAAAAAAAAAACCCCAGAGACGTACCCGAGCAGCCGACCAACAGCTGAAGGTGATGCCTCACAGCGACTTTGGGGCAAAATGTGAACATTACCGACGACGCCACGACATGTGATATGCATAAACAATATACGTTGAGAAAAAGAAGTGTCCTTGAGCAGCGCAACCCCCTCGAAGTGTAACATCTCTTTCGTTCTCCGCCTGCACTTTGTCTTTCTCCCCCCGGCTGCAGGCCTCGCATCTCTCCGCGCTAAGTTCTCCCAACGCTCCGGTGATGTCAAAATCGATGGCGAGGTCCTCAGGTTTCCCCCTTCCGTTGGGCCCGCCCCTCCCCCCTTTTCCTGCCTGCAATTTAATAATGCCCCGTCTAAAGGCAGTGTTCGAGCCTGGCCCGGGCGACTGTTTTGTCAATAAGACCCGCTTTGAACGAACGTCTTAAAAGCATGCACGGGGAAGACGGCACGGCACGGCACGGCACGGGAGGGAGGGAGGGAGAGAGAGAGAGAGAGAGAGGGAGTATTTAAGAGGGCAGACAGGACGGACATCGTGGCTGCTTACACGCATATACGTCTATTATCAGCTTTCTGAAAGGACGAGCGGAGCAAGTGGAAGAGGGAAGGGGAGCAACTGAGCGAGGAGAGGGGAGAGTAAAAGGTCTTCAGACCATTGCATTGCAATTGCATTGAACTGAAATTGGAATAGGAGATATATTCTCCTTCTTTTCTTCTTTCTTTTTTGGCAGTTATGACAACAGCGCACTGTTGTGGGAACGCCGCGAGCAAGACGAAAAGCAAAGTTTCAGTTTTAGTTTCAAACGAATTCCGGGCTTAGAAAGAGAAAACAACAGTGAAATGATTTCCCCCTTAATGGTCCGTTGTAAACGTCCCCTCGCAGTTCTTCCAGACAAATACGCGCCTTGCTCGCGCGGTGAGGAAACACTACCAGCCGGTTTTGCGCGGGGTTCACTTTTTAAGGTTTCAAGTGAAGTCACTAAAAAATCTGGCAACAGTTTGTTTCCAGGGCGACGCGATGCCGCGAGACGTGGGCGGCGGCGGCGGCGGCGGCGCTGGTGCGTACGGCGATGCGCGACTCACAATCAATATAGAACTGATGGTTAAAAGTACACGAGTGAGACCGACGTTGTGATAAACCGGAATGATCCTTTAACAAAAAAAAAAAAGTGAGTGACAGACAAACAGGTGGTGAGACGAGGTGTGTGATTCACTGTGTTGACAAGCCCGAGAGAGAGAGATGCTGGAACTTGTTCACGGAAAGCCTCCTGAAGTGTGTGTCTGTGTGCGTGTGTGTGTGCGCGTGTGTGTGTTATGGAATTAGCAGGCCATGCCCTAAAGCCTGTTACATACACTGCATCTCTGTCAAATTGCTTCAGCCTGAAACTCCCTGACATTACAGCAAATACCACACACACACACACACGCACGCACGCAAATGAAAACACACACACACACACACACGCACGCACACACACACACACACGCTTTACTAGATATGACCTCACCCCCAGATTTTCAACACCGAGTTAAAATGAGAAAAATCATGTCAGAAACAATCTTTTTCCTCCGCTCAGTTGTGAAGCGCGCGCCCGCTCCCCGATAGCCTCGAACAGGAATCCTCAGCTTGTGCAGACACGACCCCGTCTTCTACTGTATTGTGTCAACACAAAATGTGTGCGTGGGGACACACACACACACACACACACACACACACACATAGGTGTCCATTTGCAAAGACACTCTGTGAACTGAACTACCCCTCCTCCCCTCCTCCCCCCTTTTCTTTCTCTCGCTCGCTCCGTTTCTCTTACATCACAGCACGCCGCCCAAGGCCAAACCTGCATTTCTCTTCATTCCCTTCTCTCTCTCTCTCTCTCTCTCTCTCTCTGTCTTTTTTATTCTTATGCTTTTCAACCTCCTTTTGTAGTGGTGTTGGTGGTGGTGGGGGTCCTGAACATGAAAGGGCGGCAGAACGTGAATGCCGCGGTCTGTGTCTCGAGGCGCGCGGTCGCCGCCGTCGCACAGTCGCGTGTTCTCGCGCTTGGCCCTTTTTTTCCCCCGCTGTTGATCAAACGAGTCGGCGGGGGACATTATTATTGTGACGCAATGATTAGCACGTGGGGAAAATAAAACATGTAGGACACCTAACAACCCCTGCAATCAACAGGCAGACCACTGACATGGGTTTCATGGAAATTGAAGACAAGCGGTGGCTCAAAAGAAACAGGTGAAATTTCCGAACAACGATTTCCCCTAGTCACTGCGATTCGCAATTCGCTTTTCCGCTCCTCCGCCGTCAGCTGACTGTGGATGTCGCCTGCCTTTTTTTTTGTAGTTTCTGGGCACCGAGCGGGATCCCCATAGTGCCGGCTGCTGGGAGCCGGCGGGGGGGAAGTGATACACGCGGAGACAGGATATGACACAAAGTTGTGTGAGCAGGGGCACTTAGGTCAACCACTGTGTTTTGCAGCCTTCCCCACTGCAAGGCCGGTCAGCAGCACTGGCTCTGTGTGACACTGTGTATTTGTTTATGTACACACACACACACACACACACACACACACACACACACACACTGTATGTATTTACCCTTCCCCTAAAAACCTTTAAAAAAAACAGAGCGTCTACACATGCACATAGACACAGATGCACATATGTTTCGATCCAAGCCCCCAAAGGCTGCAGGACACAGGCGCTGTCCAGTGGTGTGTTTGTGCAGTGGGCAGCCATGTTTTTTCTGGGTAAAAACCAGGCTCGGCGCCATACCCCTCTCTCTGGCAGTGATGGATGACCGGCTCACTCCGGCCCAGGAATGTCTGACTGTGTGCGAGGGGAAGCGGGGACGGAGATCGAGAGAGTGACGGGGGTCAAACGTTGACGCTCCGCTCCGACGGCTGATCCCCCTCCTCTCGCCTTTATCCCTCATTGTTTGGCTTCTCCTCCGTCTCCTTCTGCTCGCTGAACTTGTTTCCCTCTCGCGCCCCCGCCCCCGCCCTCTTGTTTATGTTTTTGCCTTTTTGGCAGGTCCTGGTCTCGGAGTTGCGCTTGCCAGCGCTGCCAATGAGTTCGTGTATGTTTGTTTTTTTTCGAGTGGCCATCGCTTCCTCCCTGTAACTCGGCGAGGCACCTGGTCGCCATGGACACGCGTGTATACACACACACACACACTGAAACGCACACTGAGCTCTTCTCCGGTTTGTGCGCTTCGCCCAGCCTGTCGCTCCACTCTGTAAAACCGGCTTTAGTGGCAGATTCATGACTCTCTTAATGGACGCGGGGCTCTCGGGTAGTGCAGCGACGGGGAGCGAGTGCGTGCGTGTGCTTACATACTTGCGTTTTATGTGTGCGCAGTAATGGGGATTAAGTGACCCCACGGCTGCTCGCAGTCTAAAGCTCCTTTTAAAAAAAAAAAACAATTCACAGCTTTCTTATAGTTTTCCCTCCATATGCGGCTCTGGATCCAGCTAATCCACCTCGCGTTATTAGGGGCTGGATCGGCAGACTCGCTTGCACCAAGTGTGTGTGTGTGTGTGTGTGTATATGTCACCGGGTGTGTCCGTGTGCGTAGCTATGCAATGTATTTAGAGATGGTTCAGGAACTGTTTGTCTGCCAATAAAGACTTTTATGTATCGGTGACTCAAAACACAGGCCTCCTGTCCAATAACAGCCCAGCTGCAGCCAAACGGAGCTCAGACTCTGCCAGGTGACTCCTGCATGACCTCACGTCATCGCCACTTGTCAAACATGTGTGTGTGCGTGCGTGCGTGCGTGCGTGCGTGCGTGCGTGGGTGTGTGTGTGTGGGTGTCTCTCTCTTTTTTGCGTGTTGTCTCTATGTGTTAGTTTGTACATGTGTGAACGTGCATAGCGCAATCCCGAAATAATATCTGAGGTGCGCACAGCCCCCTTTTTCCTATACAGGACTCAGAGGAGGATCGCGGGAATGAGCCGCTTGCCCGTTTGACGCGTCGAGGTCGGAAAACACGTAGCTATCTGGAGCCATGTGAATCGGTCGGAGCGATTTGGGGGGAAAGTCAGCGATAATGACGCTGCTCGCCGACAAGTGAGCACACGCGGCAGAATGCAACCGCGTGTGCGCGTGTGGGTGTTCGTACCTGTTGAAAGCTGCACGGACAAATTAGGATAAAATGCAGTGTCTTTGCACAAGAGTATAGCAACCTTTTTTGGTTGTTTGTCTCTTTTTCAGATTCTTCGCCCATGTCCGAACAGAGGCAGTGGCCCGAGACGAGGGTTCAAAAGTAGATATTGCTTTATTGTAAGGAGTTCACAAACCCCCGGAAACACCTGCAGCAATTGCCCCAAGTAGAATCACCTTATCTCTCCATCGTAGCAAAGACTGGAGATATGAATTTAAATAAGGACGAGGAAGATGATTTTCCTCACGGAAAGAGTTTTAGCAGTAATGGAAATCCAAATTATGCACACGCTACAAATTCACTGCAATATGGCAACAGCCAGCGAGAAAACTAGAAACATTTCTCAGTCCCTGTCTCGTAACTGTTTGTGCATTTGTTAGGTTTTTTCTTTTTTGAGTTTAATTTTTTTTTGCTACTTGTCAATTTGTTTAAACAAATCTGAAGTATCTAATCCGAGCATCTGACCTGAGAATGACACTGAGGAGGAGAGGAGGAGAACGAGAGAAGGAGCGAGGGAAGGAAGGGAGGAATGTGGGGAAAAGAGAAGGACATGATTTATGAGTTAACCGAGGAGAACATGGGGAGAAAATCATAACTGCAATAACCCTCACACCCCCACATGCGCGCGCGCGCACACACACACACACGCACGCACACACGGTACTATGCGGGCACATGCGCACCAATGCACCAGCCACCCCCTGCTGCACATAAAAGAATATGTGAGCTCTATAATAAAATAACTAATTACTTAAGAAGATGGAGATGTGCTGGGACACAGGACAGGATAATAAAGTTCTGCGGGGAGAGAAATGTGTGACAGCGATGGGATTGGGCTGCACAGTGTGTGTGTGTGTGTGTGTGTGTGTGTGTGTGTGTGTTAGCTCTTACTTGCTGTATGATTGCTTATCTTGTGATTTACGGCTGGTAACTGCATTTGTGTGGCCGCCCAAGCGAAAATCAACTGCTTCTGTGAATTTTTTCCCCTTCTTCCTAATAATCAGATTAAGCAAAATAAATAAATTTATCTCAGAATCACTTTTATTGAAACAGGATTAGTTAAAAAGTTTCCATTGCAAAGAAACAAAAAAAGGAAATTACTTAACAGAACAGAATTACAGAGCAGTTTTAGTTTGTGTGTGTGTGTGTGTGTGTGTGTGTGTGTGTGTGTGTGTGTGTGTGTGTGTGTGTGTCTGTGTGTGTCTGTGTGTGTGTGTGTGTGTGTGTGTGTGTGTGTGTGTGTTCACCAGTGAGTAGGAAGGATACCGGGCTAGGCGTTAATTGTGGTTGAGCAGCACACAATCGATGCTCGCCGCGCAGTGACAACCCGATGATAAGTTACATGGTTCTTACCCGTCAGAGCTTGCTTTCCTTTTTTAGTGCTTTTAAATCACATTGATTGGCAGCCGGGAGGAGTGTGTGGTTACACAGTTATTTTAAGCGGCTCCAATGATTTGAATATGCATGTCAACCTCTGTCGGCACGCACCGGCATCCACCACCGGCTCGTGATGCTTTGCCTATTATGCCGCATAAGATCCAGCTGCACATAAATGTGAGGTGCGAGCGTGTGTGTGTGTGCGCGTGTGCGTGCGTAGGCCTCCACGTGTGTGCACATTCTCTCAGATTACTAATGTAATATTGCTAGTGGGTGCAGAGGACGTGTGTACGTACAGTACAGTGCAATGTGCACGTTCGTGCGTTTCGGCGCGTCTCACATTACTAATATAATATTGGTCGTAGAGCTCGGGAGATGTGCACGTGTGTGTGTGTGTGTGTGTGTGTGTGTGTGCGGGCGCGAGAAACTGAGAACTCGGCATGAATTTAAATCGACGAGCTCGCGGAGTAACCTTTTGTATATCCAATCTGCATCTTTCCACCGCTCGTTATTAAATTATCCCCTAATTGGTCACGCATCAAAGGCAGCTGATGAAAAAGACAATTTCTTGCTTTTAATTGGGCATTTCACGTGTGCTTCGCGTACACCTGTGTGCGGCCGCCTCCGCCTAGTGTGTCTGCGTGTGTGTGTGTGTGTGTGTGTGTGTGTGTGTGTGTGTGTGTGTCTCGGGTGTAATGAGAATAGGACATTAGCAAGGGCTTGGCAGACGCCGTCGCAATCAGTTCCACTCTTTCCAGAGAAGGAGGGAGAAGGGGCGGCAGGATTAGTCCAGACATTAGAAATCTCAGAAGGAGAAGTAGATGGGAGGCAAAACAACAAAGAAGAAGATTCATCCCGGTCCACTTACATGATTCTGGCATTAAACATGGCCGACGTGTTTTTTTCTTTTGGATCAACTGTTCCACGGGTCCATAAAATCACTTTTGCCCACAGTGGGAATCAAGCTCGCAACCCCCGTCCCATCATCTGCTAGATTTAATTGAACTATACGAGGCAGAGTTTTATTATTTCAAGTCATCCCCCCCCCCCCTGCTCGTCTCACGGTGTTTCTGCCTAACTTTGGGCGTACCACCAGTGGCGTGTCACGCCAAAATAGCGCAGCTATTGTTGCGCCGGGCCGAGCCGAATAGTGCGGCTCATTGTGTTGTGATGGGAGGCAGGGGAATGAACAGGCCATAAACACTGGCCCTATAGCACCCAGGGGTCGCGCAAAGGTGAAGCCTGCACTCCCCGAATAGAGGCGCTCTCCCACTGTCTCCCTCCTTCTCTCCATCCCTCTTTATCTCTGCGAGTCTTCTCCCCTTCTTTCTCTCCTCTCCCTCTCCCTCACAGTCTCCCTCTCTGTTAGCTTATTAACGGTCACAGCGAGGAGAGTGTCTGGTTTGCAGACCAGAGCCCCTTTTGCCTCCCACCCCTCCTGCTCTCGCCCTCTCTCGCTCTCTCTCGCTCCTACTTCCCTCCCATTCTCCCGCTCTCCATCGCTCCGTTCCCCTGGCTGCTATTATGAGAGGCATTTTATCCTTTGTTCCAGCCCCCATGGTGCATCTGGCCTCAGATATGGGGACGGAGGGGACAGGAAACCAGTGAGAGTTTTTTGCAAGGAGGAGGGGGGGGGACCGCCAGTTTCCACCATGCAGTCAAGGAATGATAAGGGGGGGAGCGAGCAGGAGGAGGAAACAGATACAGAGAGGGAGGAATGAGAGTCACTGGAGTTGTTCTTAGCAGCACTTGTCAGTCCAGAGGCAGCAGTAGCAGCGATGGTAGGATTATTACTCCTCTGACATGCAGTCTATTTAATCCGTAGAGTAAATAAGCACTAGTGCCATATTATAGCATATTATATAGCACTAGTCCCCCCCCCCCCCCCCCCCCCCCCCCACACCCTCCTGAGCTCAGCTCTACCAGGAACAAATGCCTGCCTTTCTAAGAAGTGCACACCTATTGCCAAAGCACCCTCCTTTATTGCATCAGGGGTTTTTTTCCTGAGCGAGGGAGGAGGAACTTTAAGTTTTGCTCGGAGGGAAATAAAAGAGGAAGGACAAGAGAGGCTGCGAGAGAGGACGAGCGAGAGGCGAGGAGACGGCAGTGAAAGGCGAGAGAGGAAGGAGGTGAAGAAGGGGACGAAGTCAATACTTAGCCAGCGCTGGCCTCGAGTTGACCTCGTCCTTCTGTAAAGGGGTGAGGAGAGGAAGAGGAGAGGAGAATTGAAGGAATGCTCAGGCCTCCTCAACCCTCCTCGCCCTCTCTCCCTCCCTCGCTCCTCCCTCCTTCCATATCTCCCCCAACAAAACAGACTCGGGGGGGGGGGGGGGGGGGGGGCTGATGGTGATAAAACTCCAGACGTTCCCTCATTTGATGGTGCTCTGCCATGTCAGTGCATTCTTGTATTCCTCCTCCTTCCTCTTTGGCCCACCCCCCATTCCCAATTTCCAATTCAACATACTTTATTATAACAAATGCAGAACGAGGCTGTCCAAGCTCAAGGGTGTCCGTCGCCGTTTTCTTTTCTATCTTGTTTTATGTCACAGGGAAGCCCCACTGGCACCCCTGTTAAAAAGACTTCTTTTTCTGAAAGATACAACAACGCAATTATATAGCAATAATGCGCGGAAACAATTATCATAATTCTCTCTCGCTATCTGTCTTCATTTCCCTGCAGCTCTGACGGTGATACAGGATAGATAGCAAGCTAACAAAAAAAGGAATATCGACAAGATATAGAACAAGAGGATTCAATTCACTAATTAAAAGTCAAGCAGATGCACCAGCCAGTGTCCTTTTGTCCCCCCCCTTCCCCTCACCCTTCCCTCCTTTCCTTAGACCCCTTAAAAGCTCCTTTTTGTCCCGCTTCACAAGAGTAGCAGTGGCCATTGTTTCCCTAAAAGTTTAGCTAATGCTCCCTTCTTAAGAGATGAAATAGAAGTGTCCGGGCGGGGGCAACAGCAGGAACACATAAATCAAGTCAGAAGCCCCCCAAAAAAGCCCCTCTCTCCTCAGGGGTCACCGCAGGTCAAAGGGTCACTTCACAAGGGGTTAGGGCTGAGCGAGGCCAGAGCGCTGCCCGGGCGAGTGTGTGCAAGGGCGTGAATGTGCGTGAAGGGGGAGAGATTAAGTGTGTGTGTGTGTGTGTGTGTGTGTGTGTGTGTGTGTGTGTGTGTGTGTGTGTGTGTGTGTGTGTGTGTGTGGTTGTAAATGGGCGAGAAGTAGTAGATTTAAATATGAGTAACTGTGTGTGTGTGTGTGTGTGTGTGTGTGTGTGTGTGTGTGTGTGTGAGAACGCAATAAAAGGTCTGACCGTGAGCTTTTATTGGAGGTCACGGGGTAAAGGGGTTGGTCCAAGGCTATGTGTACCACACACACACACGTGCACACACACACACACACTCGTGCACACACACGCACACACACACACGTGCACACACACTAAAAAAAGCTCCTGCCGTCACAGGGTAACACATGGTCACCTGTCTTAGCGGAGTATCGCCCAAAACAATGCACTCGCGCTCGCACCCATGGCAACGTGACACCGTTGCCGTCAGCAACACTTCCCAATCTGCCAAGTGTTGTTGAACAAGTCAGCGGTCTCGGCTCGTCGCGAGGTGGAACGTCTCCAACAAAGCAAGATGGGTCGACGTGTTTCGAACAGGCAGGAGGGAGGAAAAAAATCCCAGGCTAAGCCTCGCCCCACAAAGACCCCAGTGTTTAGGTCGATTGCGACTCACTGTGTATACACTGAGGGCTGTGCAAGTTTGTACAAGTCGTCGGGAGTTGTGCGCTTTCAAAGACAACTGCCTCGGTTGTTACGGTTATTAAGATGTGACTTTCGCTCGGGCTCTACAGGGGCTTTAGCCGGGGCTCAGCGTTGCTTACAGGGGGGGAATCATTTCTCCATATCACTGTTATGGTTAGCTGAGAGCGAGAGGCCGGTTTGGGCAACGTGTTTGTTTTCATGCCGTGCGCCAAGATTTCCCCGGTCTTAGTCAGCACTTTTTTTGACCGATCTTCTTGTGTCTTTGTCCCCCCTCTCTCTCTCGCTCTTCATCTCCTGCAGGTTCATTAACGCGAGGAGGAGAATAGTCCAGCCCATGATCGACCAGTCAAACCGTGCAGGCAAGTCTCCCGTAGTTACTGTATTCAAGTCGTGCAGGCGAAAGCCGTCCACACTCCATGCACCTGGAGGCCTCTCAGCTGGTAAATACAGGACTGACCCCCCCCCCGCCCCCCTTCCCCCTCATCCTGGAATGTCCGAAACCTCCGGGGGCTGTCCCCTTCGATACAACATTAACGTTGCAACATTAACACGGCGATTAATCTACTTTGACGTGCAATTTGGGATGAGAAGCTCTTTAATAATAGCGAAATATGAGCATTTAACCGAAAATTTGTTAACGATGATTAACGACGGGTTAATTTTTTCTCAGGGCCACAAACAAAACTCGCTGTGTTCTCTGTAAAGTTTGCTCTTAACCCCTTCCTACCCCCCCATTCCCCCCCCCCCCCACCCCCTTTGCCAACCAGGCAAAGGGGAGAAAAAAAACACTCAACCCTTCCTCCCCTGGCTCAAACCAAAACATAAAGAGTACTACACTCGTTTCTTTTTTTGGGTGACCGTTGTTTGGCTTTTCGGCTCCAGACCTGTTTTTTACACACCAACCCCCCCCCTGCACACTACTTAAAAACTCCCCACCTCAACCCTATTTGTGGCTGCTTTCAGGGAGTGAGGGGAGTGAGTGAGTGAGCGGTCCCCCTGGTGCATGGTTTGGTTTTGGACTGCCGTAAACTTTATTACCTGTAATAGGGGTCAGAGGTCAGGGTGGCATTAGGGGCGCAGTAAAGTTCAAAGGCATTCAGCGGGGCCGAGTTCTTGCTATTTGCTTCACTGACCCCCGAACGGCCTAAATCGAAGGTAAGTGGATTTCTATGAGGGCAGAACAATGGAGGCGGGCGGAAAAAATGGGAAGCCTATCAGGTTTCACTTATCGTCGCTGCTCAGTTAGAGGCAGTATTTATTTAATAAAAGCGTTTAGGTAGGAGCAGATTCTGGGGGCCTCTCAGCAAGACTGACACACTGTTGTCAAAGGGAACCTGGAGTTCTTTCTTGTTCTTTTGATCATGTGTGTAAGAATCATAGCAAAGTACCATTTTGTTTTTACGAGAGAAAATGAAAGAAAGACGGAGGAATTGTGTTTCAGACTTTTACAAAACTGTTCGGCTGCTCTGCATTTGTTACCTGAAGGTTTGGAAATGAAAATGTATTAATTCTTCAACGTCTTATTATTTTTATGTTTTAAAACCGCAAAAAAATCGATCTCACTGTAGGTAGAACTCATTAGTGAGCGGGTCGTGCTGTATTACTCAAACCCGCAGAACTTTAGTTTAACTTCTGGTGGAGATAAAAAAGATGGAAATGTTTGATTTTAATGGTACGGACGTAAAAATCACAGTTTTTGTGGTTTTGAATATTTCAAATGGATATAAGTTTGAGACTGTCAGACAGTGTTATCCATATTAGGACGCCATGGTTGTCACCTCTTCCAGATGGTTCAAATCTCATGTACGCAGAGAGAGAAAAGTCTTTGTTTGTCTTAAGTGCACCTCGGTGTGCGTGGAAGTCTCTCGGTCCGATCCCCTATTAGAGCAGTTAGACGCATTAAAGTCTGCCAGGGGGCTTACAGTGGAGGGGCCGGCTGCGGGGGGACACGGAGCAAAGTGACGTTGAAAGACAACGGCGGCTCCCTGTGCGTGCACCGGCCAACAGATGATCCCGCTTCGGCCACTGAGCCTTAATTAAAAGCACTAATTGACCACTCCGCCCCCCCCCCCCCCCCTCCCTCTGTCCCTCCCTCCCCTCCCTCCTGTTTCCTCCTCCGTCCACAGTAAGTCAAGGAGCTCCCTACAATCCAGATGGCCAGCCGATGGGGGGCTTCGTCATGGACGGCCAGCAGCACATGGGAATCAGACCACCTGGTAAGGCTTTCTCTGTCTGAGTCTGTCCCTTTCTTTCCTCCCTCGCTCTTTCTCATTTCTCTCCTTTCTTCACTTTGCTGCCACTGCTTCATCTCCATGCCTTCGCCCGCGCCCCCCCCCCCCTCGTATCGCCTCCTCGGGCCTCCCTGCCTGTCTCCCGTCTCATCTCGCCTCCTCTGATATCTCAGATATGTGTGTCAGTGCGTTTCATAGAGTATCTGCCACGACTGCGCTTCATGCTAGTGCTCGGTGGACGGAAGCTATAGGGTGACCGTGCGATTCAAGATGTAAGCCGTGCAGTTTGTGCACCCTCGACATAGCCATAAAGACACACACACACACACACGCACATTGATACCGCCGCCCCCTCCTTGACACACAAACCAGAACAGGTGTGGTCAATCACATTACACAACCATCTCCTTCCTTCCTCACTCCCTCTCTCCCTCTCTCTCCCTCTCTCTCTCACGCCATCACGCCTAATCCCAGAGTTTGTCCTTAAGCTCCTTCTCCTCCTCCTCTATCCCCTGTTTTCTGGGATTCTCCCAAGTGCCTAACCCTATATCTCAACCTCCACTCAAAGTCAGCAGGTTTGGATAAAACTGCCAGGCTTCTTAACCCCCCCCCCCCCTCCCCTGCCCGCCCCCTCCGCCCATCCCTACCCTCCGCACCACACCTCACTCTGCTTGATTTTCGCCGGCGCGCTCCTCTGCTATGTCGTCTGTCAAGTTCGGTTCAGAGTGAATGCGTCTTTACCTCAGTGCCCTTTTTTTTTTTCTTCCCTTTTTCCGTTTGTCAGGTTACACCTGTTTGCAATAACTTGATAATAAAAAACACGAGCGTTTTCTCGTCCTTTTAAATAAACTAACATAAAATTGCTCAGACATACTAAAACCTTTTTGTACCATGGCTTCGCAATTTAAGTTCCCTCCCTCTATGTTTTTGTCAGGACCAATGGGTGGAATGGGGATGAACATGGGCATGGAAGGTCAGTGGCACTACATGTAGCCCCGCCCCAGTCTGACCAATCGCAACACAAAGGGGGATGTAAGTACAAATTGACACACACACACACACGCACATGCACACACACACACACACACACGCTTACAGATTTATTTAACTTTCCAGATCAGCAGAGGCACGTCTACAGCATTTTGAATGGGGGGTCTCAGACTCGGGTATACAGTACATTATTCATGTGTACATTTACTGCGCGTCAGGAGGATGTGGATCTGCTTTGCTTTTAGGTCGAGTTTCTTTAAGGATGATCTTTGACGTACTTAAACAAGAATAATCACATCCTTGTTTAGCAAATGGCTATTCCCCAAACGGGTTTTTATTTTCTGGGGGGGGGAAATAATTCATTTGCACTTTCTTGGCCTTGAGTTTTAAATGTTTTTTGGGTCACAAACGGGCTCTTGTTCTTGGCTGATGTTTCCTCTGTTACTCTCTCTTCAACTCTCCCACCCTCGGTCTGGTGATAAGAGCCTTTGATCACAACCTTGTAACTTGTGTGTATGTAGTGTGTGTGTGTGTGTGTATGTAGAGTGTGTGTGTGTGTGTGTGTGTGTGTGTGTGTGTGTGTGTGTGTGTAGCTCTCATATCCAGTAGCTAGAGGACTAAACATCCTGCATATCAGGGAGGACAGGAAGGTTTTTTCATGATTCAAAAAGAGAGAGAGAGAGAGAGAGAGAGAGAGAGAGAGAGAGAGAAAGAAAGAAGGACTGGCAGGGGAAAATGGAAAAACACACAGTTTCAACACACGTTCACATACTCATGTCCAACATGCAATTGATAATCAGCGATGCAAAACATGTTTTGAACTGTTATTGGCCGAAACATTTCCTTTAAAACAACTATTCTTGGTTTGTGTGCCAAGAAAGGGGGAACGGGGAAAAACGGGGAGTGATGAGAAGGAAAGAAGGCGGGGATAGGGTTGGGGTGGTGGGGGGACTGAGGGGGGGGGCAGGTAGGACGTTGCCACGGCAACAGACTGATTGGCAAAAATGTAAGCAGTCGTCGCCGGTGCAAGGAGAAGGCGAGAGGGAGAAGTGAGTGGCCCTTAAGTGTCATAAATCTGCCGGGCTTCTGTTGATGCATGAGCCACATTAATACACACACTAACCAGCCAGAGGAGTTCCCCACCTCACCCCCCTCTCTCCGTCTAATGCTCACGCCCTCTTTGTGGCTCCTCTCACTGTCTCTCCATCTCTTTCACAAACACCTTTATTCTGGTTGTCTTTAATTCTCTGCCTCTCTCTCTGTCTTTCTCTCACCTCCTCTCCCCCTCCCTCCCTCCCTCCCTCCCTCTCTCTTGCCCCAGGGCCAAATAGACTCCCACATAATTCTGGATGTATACAGGCTTGGTGTTGTCACAGTGCACAGTGTGTGTAAAGTGGCTACGGGTCCAATCATTCTGAAACATCATTGTTTCGATGGCGTGTGTGTGTGTGTGTGTGTGTGTTTGTAGGCCATATGTGCATACATCCAACGTGCGTATACCTCTGTGGGTGCGTGTATATCATACACATACAACATTTACATGTGTGAAATACATACATTTGTCCATGTGTGGGTGTGTGCGTGCACGCGCACAAGCGTGTGCGTGTGTCTGTATAAATGTGTGTGTGTGTGCATGTGCATGTGTGTGTATGGTAATAGGATTACTCCTGGCACAGGGAGGGGACACAAACTAGTGCAAAATGGAGGACATAGCCAGCAGGGTATGGAGCTTAGCTGGGCCTAATTGACTAGATCCAAATTAAATATGCCATCACCAGAGGTGTGACCAATGGATTTGACTTATTCGGTTTACAAAAATAGAGAGACCATTAACCCTCCACCGAATTGTGCGCGCGAGCGTGTGTGCATGTCACGATGAAATTTTTTTTATATCGCCACCCCCCCCACCCCCCGTCACAATTCTCCACGACCAAAACAAAGACCAAAAAGATCTCACATCGAAATGGCACGTCTCAGGGTAGAAATGCAGGGAGACGTGGTAATGGAAGAGGCTGTGCTTTCAGAATGAGGCGAGTGTGTGCGTGTGTGTGTGTGTGTGTGTGCGCGTGCGAGTGCGTGCGAGTGTGTAAACACGAGGGCTGGTTTTCGCCATGTCCGAGCAGCCTCTTTTCCAGCAGCTGCTAGCCTTCCCAGCAGACCCTCGCTTTAAACAGCCTCAATTTGCCTGCTGAATCTCGTAATTGGGCCACCAGAGGAATCCTCTGCGAGACGGGCAAAGCGCAGAGAAGACGAGTAGACAGCGGTGGAAAAAAAAAAAAACGAGAATAAGGAAAAAAGGACGAGAGGGGTAGACACCACGAGAGGGAGGGGCGGATGAAGAGATGGCTAGAGAGAAAAAGAGTAAATGACAAGAGGGAGGGAGGAGGAGGGAGGGAGAGAGAGAGATGGTGACAGAAATACGTCTGTACTCTTCCTCGCGACTAATCGCTTCTTTACAGCTTCATCAGCTATAGTCACTGTAGCTATTGCTACCTTCCTTTCTAGGTCAATTAAATGTAAAGTGATGTGTTATATTCTTTCATGACCAATTAAATTAATAGGTTATTACGGGAGGGGTTGGGAGGGGGCAGTTATCTTATTTGATTAAGAGAGCACAGGTTCATTATATTTTATAAGCAATTTTCATTAGCGGAGTTGAGGTTTTTCGTTACCGCGGGGCTTCAAGAGAAAAAAAGAAGAAAGAAACGAGCGGTTATTGTGCCGGGGAGTGCTGAGCCTCGATGCGGAAGGTGTGCCGAGCAGTCACACTGCAACATTAGTTAAAACTAAAGCCAATTAGTCCTGCTTAGTGGAGAGCGTTATGCTTTCCACCCGACGATGATTACAGAGCTCATATCCCCTTGCGAAACAATACACCTGTCAGCCGAGATGAAGTCCGGCAAGTGAAGCAGAAGCGAGCTGAGCCTTTGATAGCGACCAAAATGACTCTCGGATGACCCTTACCCCCTTTTCTCCCTTCTTTTTCCCTCTTCCGCGGAATTAGCCTGGGGTGGCCCCCCGAAAACTGTAATTTTCAGTTGCAGGACAATAGTTATCACGGGGTGGAAGAATTAATTGTGGCGCAGAGCGTATGGAATTTTTCTTGCCTCCCGGACCTCTCCGCTCAGAGCTTTCGCCCAAAATGTCGGGCAAAACGCTTGAATGAACGCCGGCCGTAACCCCTTTGCTGCCGGTCTCGGCTGGAGACCCTTTGTCCCAGGATTCATTGCTCCAATCATTAAGCGCAAATTTGTTAACCTTCTGCTGAGGGGGTCAAGATCTCCCCTTACCCCCCACCTCCGCCCGTCCTCCCACCGTCACCCCCTACCCGCGACGTCTCTTTCTGCTGGATGAACTTTCACTATTAACGAACATTGGGGCGGGGGGGGGAAACAACAAAAACTGTTCCCGATGGGGATTTTGTGCCCCTGAGTATTGTCCATGTGCTTCAGTGTGTCCCTGTTGATTTGGCCCCTCTGAAATCCCCCTCGAAGTCTTAAGAAAGAAGGCCCCCGGCTCAATGTATTGATTGGCTTATTAAGTGAAAAAACGTATTAGCAATTTATGTCCCTTCAAGCACGCGTGTTGTTTCCTCTTACAACCCGGATGCTCACTTGCAAGAGCCACAAACGAAAGCTGCGACCCCCAAAATGTTCCGAGTGGCCGCTGCTGTGGTGTTGAGCCACTTGTCAGTCAAATTGTGATTTAGCTCTCGACTTTTCCGCCAAAGTTTTGCTCCTGCACAAGTAGATGACTTTTTGCCTGCACAAAAATGACGACACAACACGCGGTAGTCTCCAGATATTGAAGAATGAGTAGGGTCTGCGGCGCATTCAGGCTAGCGTTGCTAACAGCCTAGCTCGTCTTTGTGCCAAAGGTTATGCCCCACAATGCAAAGGTCACAGGTTTTAACGCCATTAGGTCCAGGGAGATACGTAACCTCCACCACCTCACTCATTGAAGGCAAGCTAATTGAAGCTAGCACAACCACACACAACAGCTCAGTAGCCAGGCTATAGGTTAAAACTGATGGATGGGGGGGAGAAACAGACGAAGGCTCCTTTGCTTTGACTTCTCCATTGTCCTGGGCCCGCGGCAGCCCCCTCGTCCCTCTCCCTGTCTGCCCGTCTTTGTGTCGTCTGTAGTGGCCCTTCTTGTGTTGTCTCGGAACACGTGGACGGGCCCCGGGCGATCTCAGGTGACGGGCGGCCGGCTGTGAGCCTCACACGACAATGGCCGCCGTTTGCCGACACCGACTTTCCACCTTCAGGAGATGGATGGCGGCTATTGTTGGCTTTTAAAGAGAGAGGAATGATGGATTTCCTTCTTTCATGTCGTGTCGGTCGACATTCCATCCTTTTTCATCAGTACTGCTCTTTAAAAAAATGGTAGTTTACCTCAATATCCACCAGGAACATCTTTACCCGTGAAGTTATTTCTTGGGGAGGTTGTCAAATGCTGATTCTAAGAAATCAAAAAGATAAACCAAAGGCTAATTTTGCCCCGTTGTACAGTTAAACAGATTATCCAGGAAATGTTAAGTAGTGGACCTCGGTATCGCTTCAACTTGATCATGTGTGTGTTTGGTCTCTAAGTCCTCTCCTACTGTTAAAGTAGCATTACTGTGGGTGTAGGATTAACTCACTAAACCCTCCAATGCCTTCTCTCTCTCTCTCTCTCTAATGCATCCACACACAGTCTTAGTGAAGGGGCAGGCTGGTAACTGTAGTCTGACCCAGATTAACCACGATGTTGGGGTTTGCACTTGGTGCCACAGATTATGTATTGCTCCTCAGGGGTAGCTGTACTGTCAGCGGGTCCTCGCCGTGTTCAGGTGCAATATCGCTCTGAGACTGTAACACGAGAGTCTGCTCTCTGACGTCTACGTGTGATCCATTGTTGTATTTAATGAATGATTAATGATATCAATAGTTTTTCTCACGCAGTTAAATGCTTTGTGTCCCAGCGGTGCAGACAATAGCCGCAAACTTGTCGAGGGATCGAAAACATTTTCGCATGACTTTGCATATACAGTGGAATTTTTTTTTTAATTTAGAAATTTACACATCAGCTGCTGCCAGGTGAATCCTTGTTGTCGGCACACCATCACTCAGCTGTTGACTCTGAGGCTCTTCCATGACTACAGAGATATCCCATCCGACTCAATCCTCTCTCTCTCTCTCACTGATCAGCCATTCACAGGCGACGCCCATCTGCTTGCCAAATGCAAAATTCTCTCGTGTACCTTCGCAAAAAAACTGATCATGTTATTAACACGATTGTGATCTCCTCCTCTTCTCAGAACTGCAGGGCAAACCGGGGGAGAACCTGTCTCACAGAGGCCTACAGAGCATGGGAACGGGACTCCGACTTCCTGACGACTACAACAACAACCAAGGGCAACCCTTCTGTCAACCTCCAAGACCCAACGACTTTTTAATCGGCTGATATCCGCAAACACGGAAACCTCCCGTGACTGCCTGCAATCCTTTTGTCTATGTATCCAGTGATGGCGACGCACAGAAGGTCACACCTCACCCAAACCAGATGACCCCCCCCTTGTCCCGACAGAAACCCCTTGCTTCTTCTCTGGTGGGCACTAGACTTCCTCCTCTTGCCGGCCACTAGTTTTTACATGGATTCCTCCATTGAAAGTGATTGCGATTGCCAGAATAGACGACGCACGAGAGACACACCGGGTCCTATGCCTGTACCTTCGGCAATTTGTGGCACTTGGTGATATTTTCTAGACTCTTTGGCAAACACAAGAGACTTCCTGCGAAGATTACTCCACTCTTTGGGACGATGGGATTGGACCAAGGTGAAGCCAATGTCTGTACCTGACAGGACACTAACAAAGCAAAAAAAAAAAAAAAAAAAAGGTGCCCTTTAAAAAAAAAAAAATATAGTGGATTGAAACATGGAAAGAGGGAAAGTGAGTGAAAAAGAAATTAAAAGTATAACTATATCAAACCCTAGTTTGGGAAGCGAGTGGAGAAAGAAAATATACTGTATACTGTTGTAAAATTACGCTGGACTCTCACAAGAACTG